>NC_051154.1:283006403-283048084 GCF_013339745.2 Dermacentor silvarum
AGTGCCCCCCCCCCGCTCCCTCCGGCGCTGGCTTCCCGCTTCGTTGCTTGCGCGTGGGGGATTGAGTGCGTTCGCTCTCCGTGATAGCGCACGTCCCCGCACGCTTGCGCTCGGGCATACGGCGCGCGGTGAAGATTTGATCTATACGGAACCTCACGGCGACGACGACGGCGACGGCTACGGCGACGGCGACGCCGATTTCTGCTATATTTCTTTAGTTTCACATTTCTAGAAAGATGGGGGTAGGTAGCAGTTTATAACGGATCGTACATTCAGCCACATTGCCGGCGTGTAGCATATTTATGTAAAGACGATGCAGCGAAAAAGAGTTGTTCAGTGTGAATAGAGCAATTGCAATGGTGAAAAGAAAAAAAAAAGATCGAGTGAGGCTGTGTCAATTGTTATTTTCCTTATTTACACGATGTGCAGCCACGGTAAAGTGGCTCGTTCAAAAGCTTTAAAATCGTACTACCTTCCGTGACGGAGGCTTGTAGGCGAGTTTTAACCGCTCCGCAGTTGCATTCAGGTCCCCGGTCCAGTTCGCCAGTGTGGCCTTTGGATGAAGTGAAGCGATCACAACAACTAAAAACGTGTCCCTTGGCTCCCAAATGCTTCCTTTGCCACTTGTCTCTGTCGTGAAATGTTTTTCAGCCATGCTTTACGGCGTTCTACGTCGCTCGGAAACTCAGGGTACCGGATTAATGGTTCTTTTCTTGCGTTAGTAACGCACAGCGGCACGCAACAGTTACGCGGGATAGTGCCACATGCAACACGACAAGGACCTCGACACATTTATACCACCACTTGTGCGGACAAAAGGCGTGCAAGTGAGACGCGAAATCTCTCCCGCGGTGCCTTCCCGGAGAGACAGCATGTCCCGCAGCATAAGCGCCACCCCTCAAAAAGCGGCGGCAAATGTCAACTTTCGCTTCACAGCTCCGCCCATACTTCGCCGCGCGACGTGGCGTGCGTTTCATAGAGCGGCCGTGCCGTAGCCTTCGTACTGCGATCGGGTGCGCTTCTAGAACGATGGAGGCGCCTCCTACGAAACTCCGCACGGCCAAGGGATTTTGCTGCGTTTTGCAGTTTTGCGGCGCCGAAGATCCACATGGATTGCGATAGCAAAGCTGCGACGTCGGCAGTAGTTGTGTTCTCGACATCTTGCTCAAGAAAGATTTCTTTTTTTCCAGGCGAGGATCGGTTTGTTGTTTGTGTGAAGAGAATGCGATCCCATCAACCCTTTTCGCGGAGCAGTTTGTTCTAGAGAAACGAGATGGCACTTACGGCGGTGCGCCATACCAGGGGCGTAGCCAGAAATTTTTTTCGGGGGGGGTTCATCGGCCCGACCGGGGGGGGGGGGGGGGGGGCAAGCGTCCGCTTTCCTCTACGTGACGTGATCGATAATAAATATCGGTAGTTTAAGCACCCTCTATGTATGTATATCAAAGACATGGGACCCCCCCTCCCCCCTCGCGTGTGTGTGTGCTAGAGCACTGCACGGGCTCGGGCTTACCTGAAAGCCCGGGCCCGTGGGCCGGGCCGGGCCGGGTAGAACTGTTTTTTCACGGGCTCGGGCTGGGCTCGGACACGGCGTGTGCTTTTTGACCCGGGCCCGGGCCGGGCTCAGGCTTTCTGGTGGTGTGCATGTAACGTGCAGTGAGTTATTCTCGGGCGACTCAACTCTGAAAAACATTATTTTTCGGTCTCGGGCCGGGTTCGGGCCAGTTTAGAGTCGGGCTTGGGCCGGGCTCGGGCCGGGCTCGGGCCTAAGGTAAAGGGGTGGCCGGCCGGGCCGGGCGGGTAACGTAGATTATTTCCGGGCCCGGGCCGGGCCCGGGTCTCGCCATAAAAGTTTTGATCGGGCTCGGGCGGGCCACCCAACGTAATAACGGGCCCTGGCCGGGCCCGTGCTGAAAAAATCGGCCCGTGCAGTGCTCTAGTGTGTGCTTGTGAAGAAATTAAGTAAAAAGTAATGTAAGCTCAGTAAAATACAGTAAGTACGACAGGTACAATGGGCGTTTGGAGCAACCGTCTCTCATCGCGCCACTGAATGGACCAGTCTTCGAAAACGCATCATTGAGACGACCCGCCCGATCGGAGAAGACATCATTAATTGTTAATCTCCGTTAAGCGTGGATGGCGTCGTTCTCGTCGGGGCGAAGTGCGTTTCACAGGTCAAGAACGGCTATACATGTGAAAATGCACGTGTTACCAGGCTATACCTACTCCCATAGCAATAGCTTGTTCGCTGCGTCTTTGCGCTAGAAAACTTAAATACGCGCAAAAACGAGTAATGCTTTTTTTTACGAAGCTTTAGTCGCCTTGCATTTCCTGTGGCAAGTGCATGGGCTGCTGTGTCTTCCGCTGTGTGCGAGCGTGCAGCCGTCATTTGCCTTTACGTCATGGCATGTGTACGCATTTTAAGTAGTGCGTGCGAGTCATTTCTGCTTCACTTAGGCCGGTGCAAACAGGAAGCGGCCTTGTACCTCGCAGAATCTCGACTGATTGGTGTACTAGTGATGCAGGAATGAACTCCGGTCTTGTTCAGTGCATAGTGCAGATAATCAATTTCTCAGGACGCGTGAACTCCGACGAGAACTGTCAGCGCCTGCAACAAGAGTTTACTTACGCTGTACTGCGCACATGTAATCCATGCTTGTCGGCTGTCTGTTTCGTGCATTCTGTTGCGAGTCGGTGGAATTTCACTGCTGGCATCAACCCTTTGGTGGGCACATTGCTGGTTTGGGATTCCACAACACAACAGCAACTACCAGCCTTTCGCAATTGCTGGTTGGGGATTCAGCAACACAACAGTAACTACCAGCCTTCCGTAGGGGCGCAATCGCAAACGAGAGACGTTCTGCGCTGCAGACTATGGCTACGTTCGCAGTTGGGAAGCGGCAAGCGGGTGGAGAGGCCAAAGCGGCCGGAAAGGCCAAAGCGGCCGCAAAATCTTTTCCGCGCATGTCCAAGTTCACATTTGTTTTGCTACCACCGCGGCCGCCGCTGCCGCTTTCGTCCACATCCATCTAGTCTGCGTACGTTTGTCAGCGTGGTGGCGCTCATTATCGCATTATTTCGAGCGGTATGTTCATTCACTGACCCACCCGTCATCAAAAGTGATCATCTTGCTCAATTTCGCGTGTCATCTGCGACCTTCGGTAAATTCCTCGTTGGCGTTCTGTAATTCTCCTCACACGGGCGCGGTAGCACTGTGTCACAGGTTGCTGCCTAGGCGTGATTATATTTCTTTAATAGCTTTTATTTACAAGTTGTAATAACATTTCATCAATTCGTATTATTTTCGGCGCCTCCACGACACGAAAGTGGCAACGGGAACACCAAAGCTAAAACCCGGGCTGGCCCTTTGTGTTGAGGCTCGCCAAAGCCTGCGCGTCCTTCGTGAGACCTACGCTCCCAATCTATCGTCGCGACGAGAAAAGCACCCCGCGACTTCTGCAACATACCGTGCACGTGCGAGGAGAATTATGGAGCGCCAACGAGGAATCTGCCTAACTATTGTCTGTCATGGAAGTGGAAGAAGAAATGGCTTTTATACTTCTACCTACTTGTTTTCTAGAAATGGACAATGAATAAACGGAAGACAAGAAAACCTCGGAAACGGCGGTGGTGGGTTCGCCTGGCTTTGCAAAAGCGCGAGAAGTTGGGTCACGCGACTCCGTTGGCTTCGTTGCCGCGCCTCTGGTCGCGCGACGTTGAATACTATCGCGAGGATTGCTGACAGTACGTTTTAGTACTTCTCTTGTCGTAGAGCAAGGGGTGGTTCTTGATCGCGTCGATCAGCATTGCAGCCTACACTTTTGGTGCCATGTTCAATGTTACGACCTGAAGTTTACATGCTAGTGTAGCTTCCGGTCGAGCAGAACGACTTCGTTTCCGCTTCGCCATGGCGAAAAAATCGGTCCGAGACCAATTTGGCTCGCCGCCTGTTTTTCTGCCTGTTTTGCCGCCTAGGCGGGCGGATTTTTGCAAGATTTCCCCGCTTCCGCCAGCTTCGAGACCAAGTTCCTACGCGAACGCGGCCTAACCGGCACCTGAAGGGAAGCGGTGGAAATGTATACCGGAAATTTCGACCACCTGGAGACTTTAACGTGCACCTAAATCTAAGTAAACGGGCCTCGAGCATTTTCGCCTTCATCTAAAATGCGGCTGCCGCATTTGTTTTGTTGCTTCATTTGTTGCGCATTTGTTGTTTCAGAATGCGGCCGCCACATTCGCGCCCAAAACCTCATAGAGTGTCAAGGCCTTGACAAACACCGTGACAGTTTTTTTCCACATGCAGACATGATTCGCTGTAAATTACCAACCCAAACGGAAGCGCCCAGGAACGAAAGTGTGAAAGTAGCACCGGTTTCTTGAAATATGTCAGCGCGAAGCGACGAGAGCAAAGGGTGGGTTAGTGGGGGGGGGGGGGGTGCAAAAAATTTCGGGGGGGGTTTGAACCCCCCCAACCCCCCCCTTGGCTACGCCACTGCGCCATACGTTGCCTCAGCGACAGCGCACGAATACGAAACCATGCATTACCGCTTCTACCTTGCCTCTGTGTGATCAGCTGTCGGAAATGCAACTGAGTTTTCGCCGACGCACTGTGCTCCATTCATGCTGGTTTGAACCATGTGGATTGAAGACGCGTGCAGTAGTTGGCTGCAAAAATAGTGACTGGCATATCACGGAATGTAAGGAATATATGGGCCAAGTTCACAGACCGCTGCTGCAACTGTCCGTATGTGTTTCCGGCACTTCGAGTGTACAGCGTTCCTCGAGGATACACAAATTTTCTCATCCTGCAGCGTTTTATCGCAAACCGCTGAAAAAAGGGCTTCAGCCCAAAAAAGGGCTTCAGCCCCGGTACGTCGGCAAGAGTGAGTAACGCTCGTTAAACAATAATAAAGGGAGTAGCGCCGCTTCCTGTCATAATAGTTTTGGGCACAGTATCTACACCCATCTACCCCAACCGGCACGGAAACGTACGCCCACTCTTTCACCAATGTGTCAAAAATAAGTGAATGGGCGCACACTTGAATATATGTGCACTTTATACGTACAATAAATGACAGACTACACCGATAGCGCACGAATGATCGAAGCTGAATGTTTCGTGACGGTGCACGAGAGTAAGCGAGTTATAGCGATAACACATATTTGCTACAAGGTATTACAGTGTACAGAACAGCTCCGTTTCAAGCCGTGTGCGCAGCAAGAACAAACCTAACGAAACTGCGCACAACCGCGAGCGATTAGGCAGAAAATAACCAGATAGTGACTGCACCGAGGAACTTTACTGAGTCAGAAATATGAAAAGCCGCTGATTCAAAATATTTGCCAAATAAAAAACCAAGAGCAAAACACACTAATCCTGATTCATTTCATAAGCGCAAAGTTTGGAATTCATATTTAGCCCCGCTTTTAAGAGCAAGCACAGTCTATAGCTTAATCAGCCCCGAAAGCGCTTTTACCTGTTCTCTGAAGCTGTGGCCAAAGCTTCGTGACGTCCACCCAGTCACCGTTCGAGCCGTTTGGACGTACACTGTAAACGGAAATAACTCTCAGGTGGGAGTATACTGCTTGTCCTCTAGCGACCCCCCGGTTGGGAGTTTATTATGCTCCGAATGATCGGAGTATAATTTTTACTCCGTGCGGGCGGAATTTTTGCGTGGTGCCAGGGGAGTTTTTTTCCCTGTCATTTTTATTATTTTTTTTTCGGGCTGGACGGAGGTTTTCGAGCTGCACGGGGAGTATAAAAAAAGTATCACGTCAAATTGCGTGGAGAATTTTATATGTAGAAGCTGCGGGTCAAATTTCGAAATATACGCACAAGAATAAGTCAAATTCTGCGAACGAGACCAAACAGACCAAGCCATACATAAACATTTGAGAAACACCCGATGAAGAGCGGCGGAGGACATCGCACAGACACTCGACACACAACAAGAAGCAACCCCGCCATCATATATAGCCACGATAATGTGTGCCTCGAAACGGCCTAGCGAGCAGCTGTACTGTTTTCAGAATTACGACTCACCGGCTGGCACTTATGAGATCTGCCTCTTTGAAAGTAGCATGAAACCTAAGTCTACGCGGAACTGTTAATTTAGAATATTGAAAAAACAACGTTCATGGCACAATTTTTCAAAATTGTGGCATGACAGTACTTTCTGTGAGCGCTGAAGCGACTTCGCACACTGCTGGCGTCCGCGGCCAAAAAGTACTGCGTTAGTTACAGTACGCAAGAAAAATGTACGTGTGCGTGGTTCATAACAAAATTAGCTTCGTGCGAAAGAATGGTTGCGGGACAACAATTTATTACATGTGAGCGTGACCCGTAGCAGCGCACGTAACACCGAAAATTGCGTCGTCATACATTTTGTTTACCGCACTACTTGCTCCGCATCCAAGCAATGTCTCTCGGTTGTGAAACGGAGCTATATCGCTGATCTGGCAAACGAATCATCACGCTCGGAGCCAGCAGGTATGCTCCTAAATCAGTATCTTTGATGGAGCATGATGTTAATGCAATATCCGAAGCAAGACGTCATCAAAACAGAATTGCGCGATAACAATTCAATTCACATCGCTCAGTAAGAAGCTTTATTCACAGTCTATAGCTTAATCAGCCCCGAAAGCGCTTTTACCTGTTCTCTGAAGCTGTGGCCAAAGCTTCGTGTCGTCCACCCAGTCACCGTCTACGATATCTCCCGAAACAGAGGTTTGCTAAGCCGCACCGGCGCCATACACATCCATTGTAAACACGGAGGCAACGGAAGCAGTTGAGGCAAGCAATGGACGCGTCACCACGTGATCAAACATGGCAGCGCCCACGGGATCGCCGCGAAAAGGGTCAATTGCTTGTACAAATGGCTTCCAGCAGAACGTACGGACACGGACAGAAAGGGGCGGCGACACACGCTGGTGGAAACCATTTGTGCCGTTTTGACGACCATCAACAACAACGTATCGTGCCACGGATCAAGACATGCAGCCAATGAGCTCAGGCAAACACCATTCTATGGCTTGTCCTACGTTTGCAGTAAAGCGCTGCAGCGAGCTTCAGGAAGTTTGCGTTGAGGTTGTTAATGCCATCGTGATAACGTTCAGCGTATGCGAGCTGCAGCATGCAGTTTCATGTGATAACCGGCGTGGTAATGCAGTTTATGATGCGAATGTTGCCGCGGTACTCAATCTTCTCTTGATTAAAGCTGTTATATCGGATATGTGCGGCGCACAACGTGGAACTACCGCGTATGAGACTTAAGCGAAAATCGGAGTTTCAGGTGCTCCCGGGTAAACGTCGGTAAATCGTTTTATGTAACCACAACATGTACGCGCCAGCGTGCAGAATAACTATGGGGTGGCATGCGGTACGCTGTTGCGAATGTCGATGGTCCGAGCGGCCATGAAGGTTCCATGTATGGTGCCGTGCCAGGTGCCAAGAGGAGGAGTTATCCAGGGAGATTAGAAAATTGTTTTATATACACTGTACATGGTATATTACAAGATGGGCTCCATGATATTGGAGCCGTCTACGTGCTAACATCTTTGCATGTGGTAGCGTTTACATCTCCGAGCGTTCTACATGGTCGAGCGTGCTCTACATCGTCAAGCGTGCTCTACATGGTCAAACCTCAAGCGTCCTCTCCACAACACTCAAGTCCCCTGTTTTATCCCTTTCGTTTCCCTCTTTCACTCGACGAGGGAACACACTGTAGTTCTTTTAGCCAATCAGCATCTTGGATCAGGTGGCCATATCCCGCACGTGATGTGTCGTCGTTTCCCGCCGGGCTCCGCCTCCAAACTTGTTAGGTCGCCCCCGAACACAGGCAGCGGTTGACACCTTGGGAACCGAACGTTGATGTCGTTCCCCCGGGATTGCCAGACGCGGGCCCCTTTCAAGATTCGCCTCTCCATAGTGGTCAGTTCGCGGAACCAGGTAGGGCGGTGGCTGTCTCGAAAGGCAGCAGTCGGCGTAGCGTCGTCGTGGTTCGGGCGGCGCTGGTAATTCACGGGACCGCACCAAGGGGCGACGCTGCCGTTTAGCCACGCATGAGGTAGCCCGGAGACCAACTGCTAATCCCTCAGTCCCAGGTGACAATTCTCGGCCGCGAGAAAGGGCGCCAGGTTGGCGCGTCTGAGTCGGCGCCGGCCTCCTTTGTCCCGAGGGACCGCCAGACACAACAGCACCCCCGCCGCCAGATGATGCATCGGGAGGTCGAGTTGTTTCATGCAGCTCGGCCGGTTTGATGCCTGCTTCGCTCAAAGCCATGGGGCCGCTGCTTCCAGGAATGATGATCTTCCCGCCAAAGGCCTCTTCATAGGTGGGCTCAGACTGGGCTGCAGAAATGACAAGCTCCAAGCTCCAAGGAGCGACCTTTGTCAGCCACACACAATGCTGCAAGCGCCACTGCAAGCCACTCTCATCGCCAGACTCCACCAATTCCAAAAATCTGACTGCCCCCTATCTAAAGAAAACCCTGAAACACCAGGTGCTCGTTGATCCGGACAAGTACCAAAAAAAACTTCCGATGATGTGTCTTCGGAAACAGACACCATCTGGGTTAATGTAATGAAGCTAAGTTATTATGAATTAGAGCTTCCACAGATCAGGAAGGCGAAGGGAGAGCTGGCCTTCAGTAATTCATAGTCCGTAACACTTAGCACAAAAAAGCTACACAATCATTACATAATGCCGAGATACTAAATCAGCAAATAAGAAAACCATCTATCCCGTGCCCAAAGTGGCTCACAAGGCCTAACTTATTCTGCATTTTCCCCTGCGCACTTCGAAATTGTGCTGCTTTAATGCTATAAGCTCCATCTGAGCAGGTGGCCGTATTCATATGACATACCCCTTTGTAAGACGTTGAAGACAAAATAAATCTATCGCTAAAGGCGATCCGCGCAACCAGTTTCTAACGCGCGGTCCTCTCCACGTGCGTGCGGGAACAACCATCCGACGCTTTCCAAAATCAGCTGTCACGTTTTCATGAAAGCAAACAAAACATGACGCGACACTAACTCGCGCGAAAACTCCAGTCATCAACTTGCGCAACCTGCGCGTGACCTTCTAAACTTTTTGTAACCCTGACACTGTTTGCAATACAATTCTTTATGCCTGTCAAACTTTCAAAACTGAACTCAATCTCGGGCAGACAGAATACAAAAGAAGAAAAAATCCTACCCGTCTTCCTGTTTTCTCTGTTTTCGGGCCTCAAACGCACCCCTTTCTTTCAAACGCACTCGAGGGGGTCGCGCATTCCGGGGATTTCGCAAGGCGCCATCGCGAAGAAGGCAAAAGCCACTAATTCGCCTGACACATCCGGTAGCTGTGACTTTAGGACAACCGCCTCCAAGTACGGGGAGGGAGATACATTGACAGACCCGTGCGCGCACTTTCCAGTTATCTGCTCGGCAGACTCCTTTCTTTTCCCCTGCGAGTGATCGGCCATTGTAACAGCCTACAGGACGCTTCCCTTTGTCCCTCTGCCTACTATGCGTTGTACGAGATGCGGTTAGGCGACGTTCACCACGCCTGAATCTTCGCGAAACTCTCCTTTTCGCGACGTGCGTCACGCCGGTCCCTGACCGCAGCAAACGCCTAAGCTTGGGGTTTACCCTCCTTCGCTTTTTCACGCTCTCTGTCTGGACTCTGACCCTAGCGAATTTGCCCCTGTCGCTTTGGCGCCTCGCATGTTTGATTCCAAGCGCCCCGACCGCGTCCGCCGTTCTCGTTTTGCGCCTACGCCTTTTCTGTCTGGCATGCTTCGTAGAGTCTGCAGTTTCGGCACACGCGCTTGAAATTTCTTTGCCCCTTTGGGTTTCACAGCGCGACTGCCGTTCTAATAGAGCAGGACCAGATTTGACCTTTGAGAAAGTTAGCTCGTCATTAAGTCTATCTTCAGGTGGCCTAGCTCCATCACTGCCGTCGATAGCATGCCAAACTTCTCGCGGGCCTTCGAAGTCGGCCTCTGTTTTCAAAACAGCCTTACTAAATGGCGAAACAAGCGTTTCTTCGCGCCTGTCACTGTTTCCGTCAACTACTGGTGCCACAGCCCTCTCAGCGCTGTCTGAACTAGCTTTGTTGTTCTCATCCTGGCCTCCGCAGTCGGCCACGAATTCTAGGGCGGGAAAACCACCGCTCTCTTCGGTGACCGCATTCACCTCGCTTCCGGCTACTAACCCGTCTAACTCATCACTGCTTACAGCTGCCTCTGGAATCGTTCCATGGTCCTGTGACCGCTGCTCAATAGGGAATGCGCCTATCAGTCTCTGAGTCTCCTCACGTGCTTTCGCCCTGAAAGCTCCCTTGCTGGTGGTGGATTTTCCCGGTTCCCTCAGCATTTGCTCCGACCTATTCGAGAAGCAATGCGTGACCTTGTCTGGCAAGCTGGCCGAAATTACCGCCGCCGCACACACTTGGCCTAAAGGGCCTTCCGTTTCTGGTGCGGGAAAACCGCCGCTCTCTTCGCTTTGTGTGTGTGCCACTTGCCTCACACCTTTTCCAGAGCTTTCTACACTAGTCATCTCAGTGCTACTGTTACTTTCGACAGGCTCGACTTTTTCACTCTCATTTGGGCCTTCGAAGTCGGCCTGCCATGCTACCCCAAAGCGCCTGAACAAAGCCCTCTTAGCCCTGTCGTAGTCGCGCGCTTTCTCCTCGGACAAGCAATGCATAAAACACGCGCCGACACTAAACGGGAGAAGTGCCCCTAATCGCTCGGCCCACCAGTCCCGGCTGACACCCTCTTTCTCACACACTCGTTCAAAACCGGCGAGGAAATTAACAATACCCTCGTCCGTCTCGAAAGTGTGGAGCTGGCGTCGCGCTGTCCGCCATCTGAGCATCTGATCTTCCCGTTCAAGCTCTTTCATCCTAAGAGCGTGCCGTTGCGCTGCCTCCTGCTCGCGCCTCTCGCGAATTTCGGCATCGTGCCTGCGCCTTTCTGCTTCGTCACGCTCGCACCTCTCGCGCTTCTCTACAGCTTCAAGCTCGCGCCTCCTGCACTCCTCTGCCTTTTGCTTTCTTTCCACAATTGTCTCCCAAGCCTCATCAGCTTCCTCGACCGTCACCTCTTCTACCTTCATGACGTCGAGAACCGCTTCTTTTGTTTTTGCGGAGTCGACCGAAATGCCTAACTCCTCGCAAATTAGAAGGAGGTCCTGCACTCTGAATTTCTCCATAGCGATCTCGTTTGCCTTCAAAATTCACCCTTCCTAAAATTCACTATTTAAAGAAGGTGAATTTCCCAAAATGGTGCCCGCCAGAAAACACAAAGTTACTCTCCTAGCAACTACCTACTTGTACTAGAGAGTTCTGGCGACATGAAGCGCAAACTCAGGCACTAAGCCCGTCCTTATCGCTACCATCAGGAGATCGCAGAATTTCTCTCTTCGTTCCTTCCTTATGAAACAATTTTCCTGGCCTCTCCGGCCTTCTCCCAACTCACTTCCTCATTCTGTAAAAGCTCCAATTGTTGACTTTTGCCTACCGCAGGGACAACCAAAATGCCCATCGGCTCACAACTTTTGAGGAGTTCCTGGATTTCAAACTTATCTGTATTTACAGTGCACCCTGTGTTTCTTCCCCTTAGTAACCTAGCCCACGAGACACTATATTCTTGGTCTGCGAGATGAAATCACTAACAACACCAAACCACCATTACCGACTTAGTCACCTGCGCTAATGAGTCTGGCGAAAAGAGAAGCAAACACGTAGCACTCACCACACCGATGTAGCCAACGCCGGCCGATCCCATAAGCTGCCAGCCACTGTTGCGAATTGTGATGGTCCGTGGTGTCCACGAAGGGTTGCATGTATGGTGCCGTGCCAGGTGCCAAGAGGAGGAGTTATCCAGGGAGATTAGAAAATTGTTTTATATACACTGTACATGGTATATTACAAGATGGGCTCCATGATATTGGAGCCGTCTACGTGCTAACATCTTTGCATGTGGTAGCGTTTACATCTCCGAGCGTTCTACATGGTCGAGCGTGCTCTACATCGTCAAGCGTGCTCTACATGGTCAAACCTCAAGCGTCCTCTCCACAACACTCAAGTCCCCTGTTTTATCCCTTTCGTTTCCCTCTTTCACTCGACGAGGGAACACACTGTAGTTCTTTTAGCCAATCAGCATCTTGGATCAGGTGGCCATATCCCGCACGTGATGTGTCGTCGTTTCCCGCCGGGCTCCGCCTCCAAACTTGTTAGGTCGCCCCCGAACACAGGCAGCGGTTGACACCTTGGGAACCGAAGGTTGATGTCGTTCCCCCGGGATTGCCAGACGCGGGCCCCTTTCAAGATTCGCCTCTCCATAGTGGTCAGTTCGCGGAACCAGGTAGGGCGGTGGCTGTCTCGAAAGGCAGCAGTCGGCGTAGCGTCATCGTGGTTCGGGCGGCGCTGGTAATTCACGGGACCGCACCAAGGGGCGACGCTGCCGTTTAGCCACGCATGAGGTAGCCCGGAGACCAACTGCTAATCCCTCAGTCCCAGGGGACAATTCTCGGCCGCGAGAAAGGGCGCCAGGTTGGCGCGTCTGAGTCGGCGCCGGCCTCCTTTGTCCCGAGGGACCGCCAGACACAACAACGCCTTCCTTGCGGCCTAGACACCCTACCCGTATAATTAATGTAAATTAGTAGGCGCTCATTTGAAAATGCGTAATTATCAAAGCAATTGTGTCTCATATCAGTGTCTGAATGAAATTGGCAGTTCAGAGGCGCACACAGTTTTGGCCACCTAAAATGCAGGATACGTCAACTATAGAATAACATGGAAAATTAGTTAGGTTCAGGCAGTAGGTGAGCTAAGAATGATTTACACAGAAACATTTTTTTTCATTAGTTCACACAGCAGTCATAGGCGACATGTACGAAGACAGCGGGGAGTAATCAGTCATGGTATGACCACGTACCACAAGCCATACCTGCACATGGTATGAAAATGTGTTCTTGTTGTAGTAAGCAGATCCTTCGGCTTCTTTTTTTATCGTTTCTGTTCTCTACGAGAGAAACAATGGGCCAACTACTGCAATAACCACGGCTAAGCGAAGCAGCAGTCACGTCGCGCAAATCTTGAATGTAAAATAGATAAGAGAAACGCAAAAGTAGCGGGCAAGGTTCGCCACAGATTCGTACTGCATGCTGGCGATAAAGTGTAAAGCTTCATTTTAGGTTCGCTTGCTCTCTGGACTGAAAAGAACGTGCAGAATTTGCGCCTTCGCCGAACCAAAATGTGTTCAGGCAACAACAACGAAAACGCATTTTTCGTGCTGTGCTGCGCATTTATGCGCATGCAAAGCGGCAACAGCTGATCAAGCAAGTCGGTGCGCTGGTGCGGGCCATGCTAAACGCGTTAAACGTGCCAAACTGAGCAGGTAGTAAATTTTCGGCAAACCTGGCGAGGCCAGCGTGACGTGTCCGACTTCGCCGGCCGCTGTCTCGCACGCTCGAAACGCCGGGATATCGATCCGCGCCTAACAGTGAATCAAAGCAGCACAAATGTGCTTAATTGTACGTTTCCGACAATCCAACAGTGCACGAGTACTTCGGTTCTACGACCAATGGGTTCAAAAATGCATCGGTGATTTTCATCAGAATCTTGTGCGTGTCCGCTGTCACGCCAGAGTAAAACTTGAAGCAGCGCGAAGACGAGGACAAGAATCGAAAACAAACACAACAGGACGAGCGCTGTACTGCCCACTGGAAATTTTATTGCAGGAACAACCAGCTTTATAACATGTCAAAAAAACGCCAACGAAAAAAGGTTGAAAGGCATGCGTGCTGCCTACAAGTGGAGGTGCTTATCGCAGTTTTTGTTAGACTTTGTGACGCTGCGCTTACACATTTATCTCCTGCTTTGGGAATGTAGTAAGCTTGTACTGTTTCTACCCGCCGTGGTTGCTCAGTGGCTATGGTGTTGGGCTGCTGAGCACGAGGTCGCGGGATCGAATCCCGGCCACGGCGGCCGCATTTCGATGGGGGCGAAATGCGAAAACACCCGTGTACTTAGATTTAGGTGCACGTTAAAGAACCCCAGGTGGTCTAAATTTCCGCAGTCCCCCACTACGGCGTGCCTCATAATCAGATCGTGGTTTTGGCACGTAAAACCCCATAATTAAATTTTTTTGTAATTTTTCTCTTTCTTTTTAATTCTTTGCATGCTTCTGAAACCTAGTGTCACCGAACAATGGGGTATATGTGCATTTGTTGCAATGCGCAGCTAAATGGCTACCGTACATGGTTTTCACATTGTTTCTACACTGCCTAGCTCTATCATTAAAACATTGCCCGGTTTGTCCTATGTACACTCGTCCGCACTTTAACGGTATCTCGTAAACAAGTGCACTTGGTGAATTTTTTATCGTGATTAGTGGCGCATGCACAACAGGTGTTTCCAATTTTTGATAGCATTCCATAGCTTCGCGAGTTTGCAGGGATCGGAAAACACTAGGTGGATTTGGTGCCTGTTGACCACTTTCTTAAGATTATGGGATAACTTGTGAACATATGGTATTACGTAAAAGAGTTTCTTTCATTTTTCCTGCATATCGATTTTTCTTCCCGAGCGCTTTATTTTTTTGCAGGAGTGTTTCACGCACCGCTGTGATGACGAAAGATGGGTAGCCGGCTGTTTTAAGGCGTTCTATCTGCTTTAAGAGGTTATTTTTCATGTGGTGCTCACAGGACTTGTTCAATGCGGCTTGAATACATGAGGTAGCAATTCGCCTTTTCACAAGTTTTGAATGGGCACTGTCATAGGGAAGCAAGCCTCTCTGACTTGGGTTGATACGCCCAGAAAACATGTTGATTTGATGCAAATGAAATATTAATATCCAAGAATTGAATGTTAATATTATTCAGCATTTCAAAGGTGAACTTTAGTCCCCCACCGTGCATTGTAAAAATTCTCAGAATATTTGTAACTTCTTTCTCAAAGCAATAGTCTGGTCGCTGTTTTAGAAGAACCAAGTAGTCGTCCACGTAGCGGTAATTATGAGTAACCGCGGAGTCAACTAAAGCGGCGAAAATTCGTTTGTCAATGCTAGATAAAAATATATCGCTAAATATGGGTGCAATGGATGATCCGATGCAAATACCGGTGCGTTAAATATGAAACTTTCCGTTGTGATTAATGGCAGTTGACTGAAGATAAAACTGATGAGCAGACAACTGCGGTTCATAACTGAAATTTGGCCCTGTGCTTTGCAAAGGAACAAAATTCAGTTATGAACCCCAGTTGTCTGCTCATCCGTTTCTGGCTATGGCCAGAGATATGGCAGACAAGGCCAATCAACATTAACGAGACCACGAAACCAGAGAAAGCGTTGACTGCGTTGTAAAGAACGTGCTACATAAGAAGGCACCCACGCTACCGTTAAACAAGTGGTGTCCTGGATGAAGGACAACAGCTTGAGTGTCCTGAAGTCTGAAAAGGAAGGCGGGTTCGTCATGCTACCAGTATCCGTCCTAAAAAAAATAAAGCCACCGAAGCAATTACGAATAATTTCAAGGCAGTCAAATTCGATCCGGAACAGCAAAGAAAAGCTGCTCCTATGCTACTTGCAGAACTTAATCTTGGACCGTTAAAGAAGCTTACTAGCAAGAAGTGTTCTTTACTTGCAAAAAACACAAGCCGAACTAGCCGTTAAGGGTTATTGTATCCGAAAAGACTTCGTGGCAGTTGCATGTCGGACGGTTTTTGCAAGGCCATCTAAAGAAGCTGCCAGTGAATGACCTATACCGAGTGATAAGTTCTGATAGATTTCTGAGTGAACTAAGGGAACTTTGTGTTACATATCTGGATGGCATCAACGGGTTTTCTGTCGATGTGGAAGATCTGTTTTATTCACTTCCCTTTGACGGTTTGCTGGTTACTGTACGGGAAACGATCAATGAAACAGGTGAACTAGAATGTCAAAAAGTCAGCAGGCATAAACATTGACAGTTTCATAACGATCTTAGACTTTTGTGTTCAGTCGACTGCCAATAATCACAACGGAAAGTTTTAGATACAACGCACTGGTATTTCTATCGGATAATCCATTGCACCCATACTTAGCTATATATTTTTATCTAGCATTGACAAACGCATTTGCGCCGCTTTAGTTGACTCCGCCGTTACTCATATTTACTGCTACGTGGCCGACTACTTGGTTCTTCTAAAACAGCGACCAGACTATTCCTTTGATAAAGAAGTGAAAATATTCTGAGAATTTTTACAATGCACAGTGGGGGACTAAATTTCACCTTTGAAATGATGAATAATAATAACATTTATTTCTTGGATATTAATATTTTATTTGCGTCAAATCAACATGTTTTCTGGGGTTATCAACCAAGGTCAAAAAAAGGTTTGCTTCCCTATGACAGTGCCTATTCAAAACTCGCGAAAAGGGAAATTGCTACCTCATGTATTCAAGCCGCAATGAAGAAGTTCTGTGAGCACCATATCAAAAATAGCCTCTTAAAGCAGATGTTCTAGAACGTCTTTAAACAGCCGGCTACACATCTTTCGTCATCACAGCGGTGCGTGAAATACTCCTGCAAAAAATAAAGCGCTTGGGAATAAAAATCGATAAGCAGTAAAAATAAAAGAGACCCTTCACGTAATACCATATGTTCACAAGTTATCCCATAATCTTAGGAAAATGGCAAACAGGCGCCATAATCAACCTAGTGTTTTCCGCTCCCTGAAAACTCTCGAAGCTTTGCAATGCTATGAAAAATTGGAAACGCCAGCAGTGCACCACAAATCACGATAAAAAATTCGCGAAGCAATAGCAAATAACTTCTGCTTCAGATAGACGCAGTGAGGGGGTCCCCGAGAGGTTGCGGTCGATGCTGACACCCAGAAAGCGATGCGTCTTAACATAGGACACAGCTTGACCGTTGATCGAAACGGGATACAGTGACATTTGTTCGCGCGTAAAGCCAACAAATGCGCACTTTTCAGTGAACACACTGAGGCCTTGCTCTCGTAGACAAGATGCCGTCATGGTTGCCGCCCGCTGAAGCCTGGCCCGCACCTGAGGACGTGTCACTGTAGAGGCCCAGATGCAGATGTCGTCGACATATATAGAGACATGAACTGTCCGCGGTAAATACTCCACAAGTCCTAAGAAGACGAGGTTGAACGATATAGGGCTCAACACTCCACCCTGCGGCACACCACGGCAGATGTAATGTTGCGAAGTTGGTCTGCCTTCAGTCTGTGAGAAAAAGCAACTCTCAGTCAAGTAGTCCCGCCTCCATTGATACATCTGGCCACCAACTCCCACAGCCTCATGTGAGTTCAGTATGGCCCAGGGGCGTAGCCAGGGGGGGGGGGGACTGATGGGGCTTCAGCCCCCCCCCCCCCCTCCCGAAATTTTTTCGTGCTGGCATGCACCGCCGACCAAAACAACCACCGCGGCGCCGGGAATCATTCTGAATTTTGTTTACAATGTCTTTTTCACGCTCGAAAAGACATTTCGGCACGAACATTGCGAACTCTGGCTGGATTTCGTAGCAACACCCTTGCGCCTGGAGTAACGTAACTCAAGGCGCCCCATCCGAGCACAAACTTTCAAGGGCTTTTCGATAGCGAGCGGGCGCGTTGCGGCATCTCGCAGCTGCCGCGGAATCAACGGAGCGCATGGATTTCAATCCTGAGACTTTATGGGTGTAAAGTTCTCAGAAACGTTTGACGCGAAAGGTGCACTGACATTTCCAAAGCCGTGCTTTAGACTTTCAATTCTGGAATTTTATTGGTTTAATGTTCTTGTAAAATTTGGGCCAACCTGCGCGCACTGGAGCCCTCTTGTCCACGCCGTTCCAGAAATGGTTGCACGCGCTCGAAATCTTCCACACACTCAATTCTAAATATCACCGTGACTGTCAGCTGGCAGCTGATAATTTTCTCCAAACATTTTCAGGAAGCGCGGCTAATGTAATCGATCAGCTGGGCCAGGGCAGGCAAAATAAAATAAGAGAAAACAGTAGGAAGTTAACGGCCGTTCTTTTTTGAGAGCGACAAGGTCTGGTTCTCCGTAATGTCATAGGAACAGTGGTCCTATGTATTTAAGCAAAGCCCACCCTGAAAATACTGGCATTTTCAGAGCGCTTCTTCGCATGTGAGCTGATTGTGGAGATCCATATCTGAAGAACCATTTGGAAAGCTGACCCAGTAATGCCTCGTATTTAAGCCCAGATGTACAAAACCGAATTATATAAATTTGTGGTGAAATTATCAAGGAAAGCCTAAAGGCAAAAGTAAACGCTGCAGACTGCTAATCCATATATTTGCTGACAAAACGACGGATGTTGCTGGAATTGAACAGCTTACCGTTTATGCAAGGTACCTAAACAAGGATGCCAACGACATACAAGGAGTGTTTTTAGGTTTTAGCACCGGAATAGAGCCCTCTCTCATTGCGGCTGCAGGTTCTATGTAAATGTGCACAAACTGATGCAGATTCTAATCACCCTTCCAGTGACCACTGTCAGCACAGAGAATAATTTTTAACATGAGATTACTAAAAAAAAGCTACTTGCGCTCTACAAAGTCAGATGAACGCATGGCTAGGCTGGCGCTTCTGTACGCCCACAGAGACGTCGGCATCAACGTGCCCGAAGTTATTGAGCGCTTCGCTAAACTTCTCTGCCGACTGAAGTTTGTCCTTTACATAGCGAATCAGCAAAAATCAATGCAAGTAAAGAGTTCTGTTCCTTCAAGTTCATAAACTCGTAATTATGAGAACGTATGACAGATCATTAGCTTTTAAAACCACAGAATTTTCACCGTTTATTCTAATAGTTAGCATCGTGATCAAAATATCATGCAAATACGAAAATTACGAGGACATCAATAACCAATTTTGACCGACCTTGCTGATTCAAAGCCAGGTACACGCGGGGTTTTCCAACAAACACACTCGGATATTGGGTAGTTCAACATGCCGCATCATCTGTGGCTTTCGTTTGGCCGTCCTTTTTAGCTACCTGCTTTTATTTATTTTTTGAACAGAAGCAATAAGCTTCTTTAATTTTGGGTGCAGAATATTTGTTGCCGCTCTGAAAGCAGTTAAATTACGCACTTTCGTACTGATTTCTGCATTATTACTCTATTATTCTACCCTTATGGTGCTGTCGCCACCGCCGCATGGCCCAAGTACATGTCACGATTTCTGCGATCATAGTTTAGTTCTTGCCGGGATCGTCGTCTTTCTATGCGTAAAGTTTACTATCTGTGACTGCGCAACATGTTTATTTGTCTGGTTTGACGCATTATATACAGTGTCGTTTGCTTAAATACGTAGATTTATTAGAGACCTACACGCATATTTAAATATCTTGTTTCGAGGTTTGGCGTGTACAAGCAGTGAACTTTGTTTCCAGTGCAACTTCGTTGTCCTTTATCAAGTTGTGTCTTCGCATTTGTATATTCCCTTGTATATTCGCATTTCTAATGTATATTTTGCAGAACTCCTGCTTTTTATATCTACTCACTGTTGCGGCTAAAATCTCGGTGTAATTACTATAGGCGACCTGTAAAAGCTGCTCCTGCGCTATCTATTGCAAGAAAGGACAGCGTCATTGAGGTTCTTCTCTGGCCGTTGCATATGTACAAAAATCTAAACAAGGTTCTTGAATCACAAATATTGATCAAAATATTTGGCCTCAACTTGTTCTTTTCATGGCCTCTGCGTTTTTCATATCAGCTGCATGCACTGATTTGCTGGTTTTGAACTTATGTATTTCTAAAGTTCGTGTGATATTTTCTTTACTTAATATACAAAAAAAACGCGGAAGCATTGATGTCAGTTATTTCTGCCACAATGTTTCGGACATACGGATGTATTCTTTTATGAGAAAAGACATATTTTACTTGATAGTTCGTAGCGTTGAGTAATTCGTTTGCAACATCTAATATACAATGGTATGGGCAATGGCAATGCAGGTACTATTCATGTATTTGATCCCTCGACAAATTCTGTAAGGAGGAGGCCGCACTGCAACGTGAGCCCCCCCCCCCCCCCCCCGAACAAAATTTGTGGCTACGCCACTGGTATGGCCTCATGGGCGACGTTGTCGTATGCTTCTTTGACATGGAGAAAAAGTGCAACTGGTAGGCGCTTGAGGATTTTTGTTCTTTGACCCTGGCAACGAGGTCAATACCATTGTCGATGGACGAGCGACCTCGACGAAAGCCAGCCATGGCGTCCGGATAGATGATGAATCGCTCGAGGTACCATTCCAAGCGAGCACGAATCATTATTTTCATTACTTTACCGCAGTAGCGTAGCCAGCAATTTTGATCGGGGGGTGGGGGTGGGGGGGGCTCACCTTGCAGCGTGGCCTCCTCCTTAAAGAATTTGTCGAGGGATCAAATACATGAATAATACCTGCATTTCCATTCCCAATGCCATTGTATATTAGATGCTACAAACGAATTATTCAACGCTACGAACTGTCAAGTAAAATATGTCTTTTCTCATAAAAGAATATATCCGTATGTCCCAAACATTGTGGCAGAAATAACTGATCTCAATGCTTCCGCATTTTTTGTCTATTTATTAGGTAAAGAAAATATCACACGAACTTTAGAAATACATCAGTTCAAAACCAGCAAATCAGTGCATGCAGCTGATATGAAAAACGTAAAGGCCATTAAAAGAACAAGTTGAGGCCAAATATTTTGATGAATATTTGTGATTCAAGAACCTTGTTTAGATTTTTGTACATGTGCAACGGCCAGAGAAAAACCTCAATGACGCTGTCCTTTCTTGCAATAGATTGCGCAGGAGCAGCTTTTACTGGTCGCCTATAGTAATTACACCGAGATTTTAGCCGCAACAGTGAGTAGATATAAAAAGCAGGAGTTCTGCAAAATATACATTAGAAATGCGAATATAGAAGGGAATATACAAATGCGAACACACAACTTGATAAAGGACAACGAAGTTGCGCTGGAAACAAAGTTCACTGCTTGTACACACAAAACCTCGAAACAAGATATTTAAATATGCGTGTAGGTCTCCAATAAATCTACGTATTTAAGCAAACGACACTGTATATAATGCGTCAAACCAGACAAATAAACATGTTGCGCAGTCACAGATAGTAAACTTTACGCATAGAAAGACAGACGATCCAGGCAAGAACAAAACTATGATCGCAGAAATCGTGACATGTACTTGGGCCATGCGGCGGTGGCGACAGCACCACATGGGTAGAATAATAGAGGAATAATGCAGAAATTAGTACGAAAGTGTGTAATTTAACTGCTTGCAGAGCGGCAACAAATATTCTGCACCCAAAATTAAAGAAGCGTATTGCTTCGGTTTAAAAAAGAAATAAAAGCAGGTAGCTAAAAAGGAAGGCCAAACGAAAGCCACAGATGATGCGGCAAGTTGAACTACCCAATATCCGAGTTTGTTGGAAAACGCCGCGTGGGCCTGGCATTGAATGAGCAAGGTCGGTCAAAATTGGTTATTGATGTCCTCGTAATTTTCGTATTTGCATGATAATTTTGATCACGATGCTAACTATTAGAATAAACGGTGAAAATTTCTGCGGTTTTAAAAGCTAATGAACTGTCATACGTTCTCATAATTGCGAGTTTATGGACTTGAAGGAACAGAACTCTTTACTTGCATTGATTTTTGCTGCTTCGCTATGTAAAGGACAAACTTCAGTCGGCAGAGAAGTTTAGCGAAGCGCTCAATGACTTCGGACACGTTGATGCCGACGTCTCTGTGGGCGTATAGAAGCGCCAGCCTAGCCATGCGTTCATCTGACTTTGTAGAGCAAAAGTAGTTTTTTTAGTAATCTCATGTTAAAAATTATCCTCTCTGTGCTGACAGTGGTCACTGGAAGGGTGATTAGAATCTGCATCAGTTTGTGCACATTTACATAGAACCTGCAGCCGCAATGAGAGAGGGCTCTATTCCGGTGCTAAAACCTAAAAACACTCCTTGTATGTCGTTGGCATCCTTGTTTAGGTACCTTGCATAAACGGTAAGCTGTTCAATTCCAGCAACATCCGTCGTTTCGTCAGCAAATATATGGATTAGCAGTCTGCAGCGTTTACTTTTGCCTTTAGGCTTTCCTTGATAATTTCACCACAAATTTCTATAATTCGGTTTTGTACATCTGGGCTTAAATACGAGGCATTACTTGGTCAAATTTCCAAATGGTTCTTCAGATATGGATCTCCACAATCAGCTCACATGCGAAGAAGCGCTCTGAAAAGGCCAGTATTTTCAGCGTGGGCTTTGCTAAATACATAGAGCCATAGTTCCTACGACTACGGAGAACCAGACCTTGTCGCTCGCAAAAAAGAACTGCCGTTAACTTTCTACTGTTTTCTCCTATTTTACTTTACCTGCCCTGGACCAGCTGATCGATTACATTAGCCGCGCTTCCAGAAAATGTTTGGAGAAAGTTATCAGCTGCCAGCTGACAGTCACGGTGACATTTATTATTGTGTGTGGAAGATTGCGAACGCGTGCTTCCATTTCTGGAACGGCATGGACAAGAGGGCTCCAAGGCGCGCAGGTTGGCCCAAATTTTGCAAGAACCTTAAACCCATAAAATTCCAGAATTTAAAATCTAAAGCATGGCTTTGGAAATGTCAGTGCACCTTTCGCGTCCAAAGTTTATGAGAACTTTACACCCATAAAGTTTCAGCATTGAAATCCATGCGCTCCGTTGATTCCGCGGCCGCATCGAGATGCCGCAACGCGCCCGCTCTCTATCGAAAAGCCCTTGAAAGTTTGTGCTCCTTGCGTTACGTTACTCCAGGCGCAAGGGCGTTGCCACGAAATCCAGCCAGAGTTCGCAATGTTCGTGCCGAAATGGCTTTTCGAGCGTGAAACAGACATTGTAGACAAAATTCAGAATGATTCCCGGCGCCGCGGTGGTTAATTGTTTTGGTCGGCGGTGCATGCCAGCACGAAAAAATTTCGGGGGGGGGGGGGGGCTGGAGCCCCATCAGCCCCAAAGCAGGGGCTACGCCCCTGCTTTGCCGACGCAGCTCGAAAGTGCCATCAGACGATATGATGATAAATCAAGTGGAGACATTCCAGGTTTCAGACTGGGGATCAAACGGCTCGATTGCCATTGTTTAGGAACAACGCCGTTTCGCCAAGACTCATTGTAGTAGTTGAGCAGCTCACTACGCGCGTCATGTCCAATGTGGCATAGGGGAGCGTACGTGATGCCATCGGCTCCTGGTGACGAAGAAGGCCTGCAGGTCGCCAACGCAGCGTCGAGCTCTTCGAGTGAAAATGGCACATTCATTTCTGATACGCATGCCTCAGGGACGTCATTCAGTGCCGCGTCAGAAGTGATGTCACGGACCCAGCAACCCGCACACAGAACTCTTCAGCCACTTCAAACTGCGAGCGGCGTTGGTAAAGGGCCAGAGCAGCAAATGGCTTCCTATGATGCGGACATGAGCGAAGAGCCCTAATCGTTCTCCATATGTGCGAGAGAGATCTTCGTAATCAGGCGTCTGACAGAAAGGTTTCCATCGCTTGTCTTCCAATTTATCCATACGACGTTGGACTTTCTTTTGTATGCGTCGTGAAGCCCTCAGATCTAGAACAGATTTCGTGCGCCGATTCCTTCTTTCCGCCTGTCGGCATGCCGCACCCAGCTTCTCCAGTTCCGTGTCGAAGTGTGTTCGCCTTGCTGACCTTGTCCGCGAGCACATAAATACTTTAACTGATTCCGCGATTTCGTCTTCTATATTTTGTGAAAGGTCTTCCCGACATGCGTCATCCATATGCTCCTCTAACCTTGAACATTCAACTGTATGTAAGACAGTAGAGGAGCATTGCTCAACTCCACTAATCTTTATGTATGTTGGAATATGGTCGCTTCCATGTGTCTCTATGTCGGAAAACCATTGGATGCTCGAGGCGAAGCGCCGTGATACCAAAGTCAATTCTAAGCAGCTACTATATATCGTGCCTCGCAGATGTGTAGGGCTGCCATCATTCACACAGCACATATCATGGTCGGCAGGAAAGGAGGCAGGACTCCTGCCGTTTAGCCATTTAGCTGCGCATTGCAACAAATGCACATGCACCACATTGTTCGGTGACACTAGGTTTCTGAAGCATGCAAAGAGTAAAAAAAGAAAGAGAAACAGTAGAAGCTTACTACATCACCAAAGAAGGAGATAAATGTGTAAGCGGAGTGTCACTCAGTCTAACAAAAACTGAGATAAATTTTCTTGAAAAGCACCTCCACTTGTAGGCAGCACGCTTGCCTTTCAACCTTTTTTTTGTTGGCATTTTTTGACATGTTATAAAGCTGGTTGTTCCTTCAGTCAAATTTCTAGTTGGCAGTACGTACGGCGCTCGTCCTGTTGTGTTTGTTTTCGATTCTTGTCCTCGTCTTCTTCGCGCTGCTTCAAGGTTTACTTAAGATGAGTTAACTGGCCCTAATCAAGTCTTTGTTACCACGCCAGAGGTTTGGACGCGCAGTGCGACCACTTCAGCCTCATTACCCACTGTGCCTCTCTTAGATAGGCTAAAATGATGTGCTCGGCGTCAGGTACCCACTTTCCCTCCACACAGCAGCGCAAACCGGCATCACCCCCCCCCCCCCCCCCCCCCCCAGTGCACGAAAACCTTCAAACACAGCGGTGCTAGAGTGACCTAGAATACCGGGGAGTGTCCAAAGCGCCGCGCGAATGCATGGGCGGAGCGAGGACCTTTTCTTGGGAACGGCCGCGCCACAGCGCTGCTGTTCCGGATCCGTTAAAGCCCCCTAAATGTAAAAAGTAGCATCACGCTTTAAAAAATGCCGCCTCCTCCTCGCACGTACTGTCCGAGGCCGTCGCCGCGTCGGTATTGGACGAATGGCATCACGTAGGCCGCCGGGCGCTGGCTGCGTTTGTTTACGATACAGTGTACTAGAATACGGTCTAGTACACTCTAGTTTACGATCGTGCTCCATCGCCATTTTCGCCTGATAAGCGCGACTGGCGAGGAGCACATGCTCTGCCTTTTGTGGTTACTTACTAGCTTTCTTTAGAGCGAATAGCTTTGCTTGCCTCTTTTGTTGTTGTTCGTCGTTGGAGGCCACCCGATGGATTTGCGATACAAAGGCACCGATGAAAAGCGTGCGTGCTCTCCCGAAACCGAGTTACGGGCTGCGTTCGTCGCCGAACGACAGCATCATAGGTCTGTGAGACGTACGTGCTAATTCGCGTGAGCTTTAAAGTGTCTGAAGGTTACGATGCGGAGGTGGAGCACTCGCAAAGAAAACATGCGGTTGCCCGCTCGTTCACTGGCTGCGTTAGTCGTCGTTCGTTTAGTCGTTCGCTTGCTTGTTCGTTCAACTATTTGTTCGTACGGCCACTATGTGTATGAGACGCACTTGCTGTAGGACACAGGCTGGTGCGTCCGTGCCCTCCGCCAGCCTTTGAGCGTCATAGCTTATACGCGGCGCGAATTCAAGTGACAAAAACGGAGCGGATTATTTAGCTTACTGAGGGTTTGCTGGAGGCGAGGATGTTGGCATTCGATCGTGAACGTGTTGTTTACAACCATTCGCAACAAGATCTTGCGACACGCCCTTGACAAATGTAGTGCACGTGATACATTCGGAATCATCATGGGACGGCGTTAGCGCTCGCTTAGATATTTATAAAAATTGTTATCAAAACATAAAAAAGAATCTGCCGTCACTGAATTTGTATACAGGGTGTCCCAGCTATCACGCAGCACGATTAAAAAAAAGAGGAACAGCGTTACGCGAAGCATTTCCTAGTCCGTATTGTTTCCAGTGCAGTGGAGTAGCCGCCAGTAATTTTTTCGTTACTGCGATTTAATGGCTTAATTGTATTTAATTATCTAATTCGAGAAGTAATGTCCTAATTATTAAAGTGTGAATGAGAAAATTGTAGAGCAACATGAAAAACTCCCGATATAACTTTCTGTTGCTCAATACGTGCTACATAAATGTGTTTTTCCGATCGAGTGTGAAAGCAGCCCGCGAATACACGCAGAATTGCCGTGCGACTGGCTGCTCGAGGCGCTTTGCGTGTATTCGCGGGCATCTTTCACGCTCGGAAAAATACATTTATGTAGCACATATTGCGCAACAGAAAGATGTATCGGGAGTTTTTCATGTTGCTCTACAATTTTCTCATTGACACTTTGATAATTAGGACAATATTTCTCGAGTTAGATAATTATTTACAATTAACTAATTAAATCGCAGTAACGAAAAAATTACTGGCGGCTACTCCACTGCACTGGAAACAATACGCACTGGGTTTGCTTCGTGTAACGCCGTTCCTCTTTTTTTAAATCGTGTTGCGTGATAGCTGGGACGCCCCGTTTATTGTCACGTAGTAGTTGCGGTGAAGAAAACAGTCGCAAAACTGTAATGACCAAACGGACTTTTTATTGGGCGAATCTGTGCCCACAAAAGCAAGTTGCTCTCGAAGCACAACGATAGCGGTGAACACAGTCGGCGATCATCGAAATCTGATCAGCGGCGAAACGCGTCGGCTTTTCTACATGAGTCATCGAAGCTTCCAGAGTAATCCCTGGTGTCCTCGTGTCTTCCAGAAAGTACTAGACAGTTCGCGTCGCTCATACAATCAGATTACATAAGCGTCGGTGACAACCGACAACGCATAGAGGCATTGACAACGTTCGAGAAACTTCCGACGCATGCAGGCGCGTCCTGCGCCGAGCGACAATGTTAAACATTTGGCAGCCGATGAAAAGTGGTCACCGCTGAAAGCTAAAAAAGTGCTCGTGTCAATATATATATATATATATATATATATATATATATCCCTCTGCATAAAAATCCTATGCTATACACGAAGTTACGCGGAGCTAGAACGCCAACGCGAACGCTTAAAGCACACGGCATTGCTAAGCATGCATTCACCCTGCGAAAGGTCGTCTGCTACGCTCAAGCATTGTAGGCAGCGCCACGGTCGAGGAAAGAGCGCGAAAGAGAGGAGAAACAAGGAGGAGTGAAGGCGGAGGACGAGAGTGTCGCTACTTTTTATAGACCTTTTTACAAACCGACGTTTGAGCAGCGCCATTGGCCGACACGGGCGACGTCTAGCGTCAGAACATGTTATGCCGCCATTTTGGACTGTGCGCCTTGCGAGAGCAGGCCGGCCGCACTTCGGTCGTGTGATCTGCGCCGCGCATTATTTCGATTGTTTTCTTCCGCTTCGTTTGTCTTGTACCGCTTGACTTGTTACATGTTTCACGTACGTGCTCGCGTGAACGCTCAGTGTAGTGTGCCATGGCAACAGCAAGCCCAGCCAGTGGATGTGGTGTTTCGTCGTCGGTAGCGGCGGCATCCGCGTTTGCTTCGTGGAGACCTGGTGTGCTAATCGGTGGTATATTTCATTGTTATTGCTGGGCACATGTGACCGCGCATCGTCGATTGCATCTGATCACCATTACGTTTCGCGGTTGAGGGTTGCCTCATTTAGCGAAAGCAGGCGCGTACGTAGCTGTCGGGCAATACTTAGAACCAGCCGCCGGTGGCCCGACGACGCGTGTCAGTGGTTGGTAAATATGCGGTGGTTACTCCATACGCTTCCGACGCAACTGAACAGCTCAATCATGCAAAATTTATTGGATCTGGTGCGGTGCTGGGTGCTTATAACCAAATGTCAAAGCATAAGCGTGGCGTTCGAGCAGCGCGGTACCTGCAGCGAACCGACGCGCGACAGTGATCACAAATGCCAGCGCAACTGATACAGCCCAGGTGCTAGATTTTTATTTTTAGTATTTAGTATTTATTTATTTATACATACTGTCAATCCCAATAGGGATTATAACAGGACTTGTTATAAAGATATATTTGTTTACCTATTTTTAAAGTTTGTTTACCTGGAATGGCTTTTCTTTTGAATGTCTTAATTTCGAACAAGCTTCGCTCACGGTGAACCTTAACGTAGATCGTGCGCGAAGTTAGTATTGAAGATATCGTGCACGGCAAGAATTGTTCGTGTGCGCTATCTCTGAAGCGAAATAAACTAATAATATTGCAGCGTTAGGGCCATCTCTGCTCTTTCTCTTGTTTCCCTAACACCGTCTCACTGTGCTGTGTTCATAATAAAGTAATGTCGAGTCTTTACAATTGTCGAATAAATACATATGCATATGGCTGTAAACCACTACTGACCGTGAGTGAAAATCGCGTAGTGGTCAGCGAAGCGGTGACTGCACGCACGTAAGTATTTCACTTGATTGACTGTGCGAATAATTTAATTTTCTCGTTACTATTATTCTTGCAAGCATGATGCTATTGTTAGCGTACCCATGCGAATACCGTTTTTTACGTTCTTACTTGCGTGGGCTCATTTAGCGCATTTCTACGCCACGCACAGTTAGCGCATTACGGTTCCCGAACTCTAGCACTGGCGCTAGGCCGCGCTGATGAGGTTGACACGTTCGATCTTGCTTCCCAAGCACATAGACAACGCTCAAAGATGGGTGAGCTCGATGCAGCACCACACTGTTGAAGTTAATTACCTTTATGGGCAGGGCTGCGCAGGGTGCGTGTGAACGCAGAGACAATGTTTTGGCTGACATAAGGGTCTGCATACATCTTCCATAGGACACAATTTTTCCAGATCGTTGCGAAGTGTATTTACCGACTAGTTCTCTCGCAGAGTGCTCCAATTCGTCTTATACCGCTGTCACACGGCCACTTTTGATAGCGATCGAGACCGATCTGGATCGGAATGTTCGACCGTGATTGGCTCCCTCCGCAGATGCAGCAAAGAAGCCAATCGCGACCAAGAAATTCGACCCATATCGGGCTCGATCACGATCAAAAGTGCGCCATGTGACCCCCGTATTAGGCACTGGAATGAAGTCGTGTTTGAAATAATAACAAATGTAGCCTCTTCCACTACATAAGAGAAAATATTGCATAGAAGAGCTGACAATTCTCGAAACCTATTGGGAAATGTGCCGAAAAGAGTTTATCAAAATGCGTTATTTTACTGACGTGTGCATTGGTTCACATTGGACTGAAATGCCAAGTCCTCAGAGTGATGCAAGAAACCGGCGAAGCGTGCACATACCACATCGCGGCAGTGTTCTCGGGGAGTGCTGTGTTGTGGACACGCTTAGTACCCAAAATCGTTATTTTCCGCTGGTTGTTTGTGCACCCATAAACTGCACAGTGCTGGCCTGTAGCCTTTTGATGAGTATATATGCCATTATTGGCGAGCGTAAGTCATTCGTGACAAAAATAAACGGAAGCATCGAAGGAAAGCTACCACTCATCAATGCAAGCGCAAGGCAAGCTCACAGTCCAGGACCGAACAGGCAACACTGACACATACTCTCCACGCCAGACCGTCGGAAGCGCCCTCGTGAAAACGTCTATATAGAGGGGTTTTAGTACCCGTGGTACAGTGTCTAGAATTCTAGGCACTGTACCCGTGGACTATCTCCGCTGCGGAAGCCGCAGCAAGGTGGCGGGCGTCTGCTACAAGCCTCATATTTCGGTTGCTTTTAGCCAACATCGCGATAATTTGGGATATATAAAGTACCACGTCACCGCAAGGTAATACCGCAGTGACTAACCACACAGAGAACGCGTTTGCCGGCTGTGAATACGGGTATTTTGTCTATATCCTTCTAGCCGCTTCATCCGCGCTTACGCGGGTGTTTCAGTAACGCATTCCGCGCGCTTACTTCATTTAGTTATGCGAGGAATGAGCAACGTGAACGTGCTGCAGAAGGAAATAAGTTGGAGATCGCGGTGATAACCAGGAGAGCGTAGAAGATATGGCTAGCTCATGCTAACGCTTTTTCACCCTATCGTTTCCTTTCTTTTATTTCACGCATTCGATTTGTTTTACAAAACTGCCTCCCGCGCTCTGCTGTTTCTTTATTAAGGCGAAATCCTTAACTAGCTCTTGGGAAGCTGAATGTGTCTGTCGGCGGGGCCGTGGTACCAAAAATAAATACAAACCGTGCAACTCTCGCGTCTCGTTCCCTTGGTATATATGCGAAAGTATAGTGCGGAAAGGCACAAATGTGTGACTAAGGTGACTGATGGGTCATGGCATTAGTAACTTGACATACTTGCATTCACGTCACGATTAACGATAACAATATGGCGTGTGGTGCAAACCCACATTATTCGGCCAGAAATCCCTTTGATTGTGTGACGGCGACGATATAAGAACGTGTTGAATGCCAATCTCGATCTCAGCGTGTCGAACTTACCCATATAGCATGAAGAACTGAGAGCACAGGTAAAGGCCCGGGTAATAATAGTAATGATAATTTCTGGGGTCTTACCTCCAAAAATCACAATCTGGCTATGAGAGGCGCCGTAGTGGAGGGCTCTGGTAATTTCGACCACCTAGGGTTCTTTAACGTGCACCTAAATCAATGTACACTGGTGTTTTATGCATTTCGCCTCCATCGAAATGTAAGCCGACGTGGCCGGGAATCGAACCCGCGTCCTCGAGCCTTGCAGTACATCCTACCAAAGTCACTAAGCTATAGCACGGCGTGTATAGGTAAAGGGTACGCGAGAAATATACGCGGCAAAAAACAAGAAAAACCAAAATAAATGAAACGCTAACACTGCAACCTTGTGCACGTATGGCTCATTTCATAATTACGAGCGAGCGTCAGAAAACGAATGTGATGCATTACGGATGTGCAACTCGTCTTTCGCCTTCCTTTGTTGCAAGAGCGCCAACACTAAACGAATTTTAAAATGAAAGTAATTTTAGTAATATTTATTACGTATGCTCGCTGGTTCGTATGCAGTAAATATACTTACTCATCAATAATTACGCACTTGTAGTTACGTAATGAAAGAGGCAACTAATCACCACAACGTAAAATTTTCATGTTTTACTGTTATTGAAGGTAACTATTTTAGGGATATGTTGAGTCAATAGCGATATTTGTAGTGCATCAAAGACAGCAATTTTCAAGACGATTTTCCACTCAATATACGAGTACTGCAAGCACAAACATTTTCACGCGCCATGAATGCTTGTTAGTTTACGTAAAAAATCACACGCTAAGCAATAATTATGATATCATGTGAAGTTAAATGTTGGTGATTTCAGAGAGGATTCACGGATTATTAAAACAAGGCTATTGCAGCACTAACTTTTACATAACAAATGAGTAAATGGCTACGCCAGTAGTAGCTATCTATTCATTTCAACGTAGAAAAAAATATATTTGTTTACCTATTTTTATGTTTGTTTACATATTGGCTGGAATGGCTTTTCTTTCGGATGTCTGAATTTGAAACAAGTTTGCCTCATGGTGAACCTTAAGGTACATCGTGCGCGAAGTTTGTTTTGAAGAGATAGCGTACAGCAAGAAATAATTGTCCGTGTACGTTGTATCTCTGAAGCGAAATGCGCCAACAAGCCGTATTGGGCAGCCAGGTGAATCTCTGGGTTATACGGCGGCTCTTGGCATGTTCAAACCGCCGACACTCTTTGATGATTGTGTCGACGGTATCAACGTTGGTATAGACGAGCAGGTTAAAGGCATCGTCGGCGATACCTTTGAGCACATGAGAAACCCTCTCGGACTCAGGCATGTGCTCGTCAACCTGGCGGCAAAGAGCGATAACGTCCTGGATGTAAGAGACGTATGACTCGGAGGATGTCTGCGCACGAGTCGCAAGTTCATTCCGCGCAGCATGCTGCTGGCCAGTGCTGTCACCGAAAAGGTCGCGTATCTTCTATTCGAAAGAGTCCCAGCTTGTAATGTCCGCCTCGTGCGTCTCGAACCACACCCGTGGTGGGCCATCGAGGTAAAAAAAATGTCACAGTTTCGCCCTAAGTGCGAAGCAATGAATGCGATAGCAACACAGCAATGTCATACGATGTAAGGTGAGCGGCTCTGGTAGCAATATAAATTGTAGTAATCATGAACTGATTAAGTAAGCAGGTGTGCTGCGGCGTAAGTAGACCGACATGAAGAGAGACTCGATGACCACGAGAAGGCGCGTGTAAAACGGTGGTGTTGATGAGAAGCGCTTCCCGTGGGCAACGCGTGCGAAGGGACACACCTGTAGCGCTGCACTGCCGATCCGGGCAGCATTGCATGTGTAGCGGGCGTTGGAAAATGTGGCCCGACAATTACTAACTGAATGAACAAGCATGGTGTGAGCGCGCACAAACAAACATGAATAGACCACACTGAATGACTGCAGACAACGACTGTCAAAACGCTGGCAGCAAGCGCATATATACGCCGCAGCGGCGAAGGTACGTGCGGTCTATCGCTTCAACGGAAACTGAGCGGCGAATGTACGGCGCATAAAGGTCAGAGCCGTGGGGAGATAAGAGACGGTGCGGGTGAGATGAGCGAGCGCGGTTGTTGGCTGTGTAGAAGTGCCGCCCCCCCCCCCCCCCCCCCAGCTCCCTCCGGCGCTGGCTTCCCGCTTCCTTGCTTGCGCGTGGGAGAGATAAGAGACTGTGCGGACGAGCGACGAGCGCGGTTGTTGGCAGAGAAGTGCCCCCCCCCCCCCCCTGCTCCCTCCGGCGCTGGCTTTCCGCTTCCTTGCTTGCGCGTGGGAGATTAAGTGCGTTCGCTCTCCGTGGTAGCGCGCGTCCCCGCACGCTTGCGCTGGGGCATACGGCCCGCGGTGAAGATTTTATCTATACGGAACCTCACGGCGACGGCGACGGCGACGACGACGCCGATGGCAGAAATCCGGTTGAAGTGTCCATATAATTGCTATCGCAATAAAAGCACGTTGGCGAGCATAAGGGTCGGGTTCCACCTGTAGCTGGCGCTGATTCGTTCGTAAAGGTTGAGCCATTTGTCGACGTCAACCCCGTCCTGGTCGGAAAAGACGCCAGGATCACGAGCAGGAGGCAGAACGATGTAGGTGGGAGCCACGGGAGGGGCAGATAGTGCGGCGTTAGGGCCCTCTCTGCTCTTTCTCTTGTGTCCCTTACACCTTGTCACTGTGCTCTGTTCATAATAAAGTATTGTCCAGGCAAAAAAAAACAATGTCGAATAAATACATACGGCTGTAAACACCAGTGCTGACCGTGAGTGAAAAACGCGTAGTGGTGAGCGAAGCGGTCACTGTACGCACGTAGGTACACTCTAAAAAATTCCACGCTTAATTTCACGCTAAAGTGTAAGTTTAAGCGTGATACGCATATAAATGAGGCATGTGTGACGTTTCAAGCACCACGTGACCGAAAATAAGTGCGACATTCATTCATGTAAGCGTGAGGTCATGACAGCGTGCCATGGTTCGGTGTATTGCGAGCGTGAGCGAGTCGCGTACGTACGCCTGAGAAACGCAAATCACACGCTCAAACATTCCACGAAGCGCTCGTGCGGAAACTTCCCATCACGCATATAAAGATCGTGGAGCCGCGATTTATCACGTGATTTGCACGGAGCGCGGGCGAGGGAGAAAAACTCTCTGCGCCTTCTCACCATCCCGCCGGGAATACGGAACTTTACTTGGGGAGGCTGCCGAAGAGCTTGCTATCGGCCATTTTTCTGGGGTGGATTTACCGGCGACGTGTCACGAGGTTCGTTCATTGCAGCTCGTAGCTTTTTTCAGAGTTGGCGTCTATCGCCATGTTCACTTCAACGGACATTCTTGGCATGCAACGCAGGCGATGCAAGCAATTGTGTGCGACTGCCCTGAGTTTACGCGAGAAAATCCACCACGGTCTGACGGTTCCGCAGCAGCAGTTCCACATGGATGGTGCATATATTGCGGCCACTCACCTGCCTTTCATGGACGATTGCAATATATAGGTAAGTAATAGTTCGTTGTTATTAAATGGTGGGTAATTGGTTATTCGTCATGCTTTACGGTGTCTGCTTGTATCATGTTTGGTGCGAAATTTGCGTTAATGGTGCATCTTAGTTGAAAGCGAGAACTTTCTACGCTAGCAGAGCTTTTATCGAAATAAAGAGTAGTCAGCTTTGTGATTTTTAAGAAGTATGGAAGCCGGTCTGTTGAATTCCTCTGAATTTTTGTGTATATTGTGGTCAAGTACTGTTGAATTCCACTGAATTGTTCCGTTTATTGTGGTCATAATTGCAGTACCGATTTATCACGATTATAACGCGAGGTTATAGAAATTTTTGAAGTTGGAATGCGCCTCGCGCGTTATATTCTGGTGCATTATGTGAATGTAGCGTGTTTCTTTTTCTTTTATTTATATATCCGCCATGCTCACCATTCCCTCCGTGCGCGTGCTAGCACTTCGTTACATGCAAGGGTGGCGGGCTGGGAGTTTCCACTGTGTAATTTGCACCGTGTTTCTTCTCATGATTTAGAACACTGTTAGTGGCTCATGAATGTGATTACGGCGTATTGATCGCAACACTGAGCAAAATGATCGGCGCTGTTGTGCACGTGCGTCAACCGAGTGTTGCACCATCGCGCAATCCGTGAAAGGCTTTGCCGTGTTCGATTGTATCGCGGGCACTTCTGCATGATGTTTGTCTGTAACTTGGTGGGTGTCAACAGGACGACGCCGTTCTCGCCAACAGTGACAAAGGCGACAGCTGTCATCCTTTCATTTAATTTTCCGATGGCATTTAAAAGTAACGATGAATGAACCGCGCTTGCCCAACCGTCGTTTCCTATTTGCAGGTGCACAGTGGAGATAAGTTTTCCGGAAAGGAAATACTAGTATACGGGTGTGCGAATATTCATTACTGTGAACGAATAAAAAGATGTACTGTTCAATTCGGTTTTCGAATCGCATAGTGATTATTCGATTCGATTTTTATTTGGCTGTATTCGCTTCGATTCGGTGACAAAAGTTATTATTCCCAGGCCCCTATCAAATAGACAGCATAGTACACGTGGTTAGGCTGCTTTATTGGGGTCGAAATTGCGCGCATAATCGCGTGGTCACGGGTTCGACGGCGCACCCGCTAGAGAGCCCGCGTGAATAGTTTTGGAGACCACGACATTCGAGTTCCAGAGCCGCGGTACAGAGCAATGGTAAATGAAGCGGTTGCACAGAACGTTTGCTTTAGGAAATGCACACGCGCTCACCGCTGCTAGCGCTCATCGCGCCAGCGTTATGATTACGATGACCATCGCAAGCACTCGCGCACAGCCTTGCGCGCAGCCCTCAGAAGTTGTGCATGTTTCGCCGACAGCCGTTTTCGTGGCACAGGCGTCCAATACCAAGTCCTCACATTAGCCTATGGCATAAGATCACATGATCTACACAAGCAGGGACTGCACAAACAAATTATTTGCGGGAAGTACTTCTTCTAATAGTCATCAATCTATATAGTGTAAATCGTGCACGTGTTGTCTGCCTTTTTCGCGCTGTCCATGCTTTCATTTATCTCTCTGTCTCTCAAATTTTGTCTGCTGAATTCGGAGACTTTCGAGCGCATGTGAGACTGTATTCTGTTGTGCACACTGTTGTGCATGCAATGGTGAAAAAAGAATGGCAGAAAACTTTGCTCGGTCGGCTGCCATGCACCACAACAAGCAAACTGCAGTCACTACAGTGATTTTCAAGGGTACGATGATCACTCAAAAAAGTAAGTGGGGGTGGGACCACTATGCGAGTGCAATGATTACGCGGATAAATACGAGAAAAGCGCCTACTGGAAATCACGTGTTTCAAAATTTCACTGGGCGTCGGAACACGTGACATTTGTTTAGTAGCTCGCGGCTTGAAATGCAGCAGGTCACGCACCCATCAGCACTTTTCGCTGCAGTCTGCAAGGCTCGCTCATTGTTTGCTGCTAATCCTATCGTTCCACCGGCGTCGCGTACAATAGTCAAACACAGTACCCTGCCACACACGTCGCACTTCATCACATTGGGAAAGCAAGTTTCTTGATATCGCGGTACGAGCCGGCAAAATAGAGGGGGCGACGGCAATTTGCAATTCCCCTTGGCACAATGGCACAATAGCCTAATCTGCTGGCTATCTGGCATGCACTCATGATGTACCGTGCACGGCGCTTTCTTTCTTTATTTTTCTCCCCGCAGCCACAAGTTAGTGAACTCATGTAGGACTACATTGAAGGCGTGGTTGCAGACACGTGTGCTTGAAGTACAGTGTACTAGAATATATTCTAGAACACTATAGCTTGAAGGAAGTGGGGATCGAGGCGCCGTGACTAGACTGAACCAAACACTCAAACCTGGAGAAAGAATTCCCTCCGCGTTTTGCCCGCTTTGTAATGTTTAGTGGTGCGACATTTGACAAACGTTGGAACTGACGTGGAACAGCTTGATATCTATTTCCACAGATGGCGCCACCACCGAAAATCGCCTGTGAGATTTATTATTTATTTAAAATCTTCTGTTTCAAGCACTGCTTAGTAAAACTCGTGAGTGCTAGTAATTACAAGACGCTGCATGGCTCTGGTAATGAGCAACAATCGTTGTGAATTAGCGTGTACATGAAAAAGAATGTCAATTTGCACGGACCTGGTAAGCAGATAAATTAGCTAAATTCACTGCTCCCCTGTAGATTCCCTAATTAACATAAGCCAATTTTATCTTCATAGAATTTGAGATAAGGGCTTGCTGCTTGATTATTGAAAATTTCAGAGTATCAGGTCGAATAGTTTTGTCTCGTCGCCTTAATGCGTGACCAAGTATAGTCATAAATTGCCAAATGTAAGTAATAATACCTCACGAACTGTTCATTAGAACACAAGACAACCTTGCATAGATGATAAGTACACTGTAGCCTAGAAAACCACTAAATATTATTGTCCTGAGTTTAAAAGGAAAAAAGATATTCATTCATAAACTTTTGTAGTTTTGCCCATTTTTATTGGCGCCTATATAAATTTCTAATTGCTTTACACTCAATTTCTCTTCACAGAAACCTTGCATAACATTTCATTTAAAGACACAGCAAATTTCATTTTGTTATGTTGAACAGTTTAGTCGGAATGGCACTACAGCGGAGGCTAGTACAGCAAAAACGCCGTTTTTGCTCGCACTATTTTGACTGCCTTTAGGTAACGCTTCAGGCTAGGCGATAGTACTAGCTTCCACTGGAAAGCGCAGAAAGTAAGCTTTCTAACGCAATAAAGTTCATATTTGTGCAATTAGCGCAGGAAGCACAGTGCGTCCGCAAACAATGACTAAAATGGGGGGCGCGTGCCGCCGGAGTGGGACTGCGAAGCATGCTTTACCCTAAGCACGCGCTTTGTGCCTACTGTGGTTTTGGAGTATATATAGCATGATTTGTCAATCTGGAAGAGGGCGACATGTGTACTGAATGGGAGGCGATCTTTACAGTACGCGCCAGCTGTGCCCGCTCTGCGTATGTTCCGCCCAGTCGTGATAAATCAACGCGGCATTAAGACATTAAACAAATGAACGTGTTATTATTTATTTGTATGCGGCCGCTGAAGCGACATCTACCTTGCCCTCTCCCCCCACCCGCCCTACACGCCGGGTCGCTTCGCCGCCCTCGGCAGGATCCCTTTGAGTCAGCCTTTTGCTAAAGCATACGAAAAAAAAGCACATGCGCTGCAGAAGTCAAAGGGGAAATTGATATGCCAGTTTACAGCAGTGTAGCTTCCGTTGTTGGCATGGCGTCCGTGAGCTGTGAGCCAAGTGATATAACTGCACCACGACAGTGACTATTTATGGATTGAAATAAGTAAAACATTTCAAATATGTTATATAAAACAAAATATGCCACATAAAACAAAGATAAGAAATATTAGGGCATATAAATGCAGTTCGAACATATCTGTGTTTTTTCTCATTACAAATTATATATCACTGCAGCTGTCATAATGCGTGGGATCTACATGATACTTTGAATGTAAATAAAAGGCGTTACCAGGACAGTTTCCTGTGTGGGAAGTGTTCATGCGATTTATTATTACATATATCTCATTTTTTGCTATTGCTTACTGCATATTTTTCAAATCTAAAGAAATGCGTATTTTAATAAATACGTGCGTTATTTTGCCATGTAAGTAACTGCAATTTTAGATTATTGTACAGACATAGGCTCCACAGATGCCTTTCAAGGCTCAGCTGGTGAATGACCCTCGACCAGTCGCCATGACATGGAGAGCTTGCATCACAACAGAAGTTCAAATTCCAGCAAGTAGAATTGAACAAATGAACAAAAACTGAAAAAGTTCCTTCTGATTTCATCAAAATAACCCTGCAATTTCCTTTAGAAGCATACCTGCGACCCAGGCTGGCAAAGCATGCGCTCATTACTGCGGTGAGTTGACGCTCTTTCTCCATATCGCCAACTTCTAAAAACTTCCAAACTGCAACATTTTAAGAGCGGCAGATATCAGTCATTTCAGAACAAGTGCAATCAATGTTAGAGCAGTGAAAAAGCAAGCGGTCATTAGTTACCGTTATTAATCTAAAAACATCTTTTCGCCTATTATACTCTGGTTAGCGCGACACGCATCTTTTTTTCTTTTTCAGACACCGCCAAGTGATCACAGAGGACCTTGCATTGTCTGGGGGGAAAGGTGTCACCTCATCTGACTGACTGGGAGGCGACCGTGCTCAACAGCTCCGGACTAGAGAAACAACGAGCTCTGGTCCAACGGGCTCGAGTGGCGGCTTCGACCAATGACGTCCCGGACTAAGGATGACACCTAGTTTCATGGAGCTCACGGGCTTCACCCTCTCTCTTTGTTCAACAAAAGTTTTCACCACCACCACCTCATCTGCGGCTGTGGGCATGAAATCATAGACATCTGTTCTGACACATCCCTAGAAAAGGCACTAGTGATGTGCCTATGCTTCTATTACATCAAATATATATCATATCCGGCTGCTTGGCTTCGTACAGTAAATTATAAACCAGGAAGTAGCACTGCAATTTCATGGGCGCAAGCAAGATTGAAGAACTTGTTCACCCGCGTTGCGCTTTTAGGACAAGCTATTGCTTGCGTTAATAATATAAATACGTAAGGTTTTTCAACTATCTGAAGATCTGCTTATTCTGGAAGCTTTGTTTTTGAATATCAATGTTTCAATGTACCGATTTTCTGTGAATGAATACTATAAATAAAACGTTTAGCGAGGAAGAAATATGTTTGTTCACATTCGTTTGACTGCTTGGAACACTCGCCTTTATTACTAAAATAGGCCAGGGATAAATTATTTGATAAGTCATTCTGGGCCAACAATAAAAATGGAGTGCATAACACGAGGATTTTAAAGGGAGAAATGCTCTCCTGACGTCCCTATCTTGCATATACAGTTTGACATCTTCGAACGCGCGGCGCAGCAGATTCGTCCTTTTGTGCAAAAAAAAAAAAAAAATACCGAGGGGCTTCTTTACGTTTTACATTTCTTGGTGTCGTTGAAATGTGCCAGGGCTTAGCAAAGCCCCTTCTTAGTCGATTAGTTTCAGTGTCACCGGCGGAGCGTCTTTGCGCAATCTCTCTGCGGCATATTCAGCTTCTACTTCGCCGACCTGCAACCAGTGCCATATCGTCTGTTTGGTCCGTCACAGTCTCGCTGTCGAGCATAAGTTGAAGAGACTGCGAAGAGCTTGTTGAGAAAAGCTCGCTTCAGAGAAGCGACCCAAACCGACAAGGTACGCATGCAGAGAAGTGGCGAGGGAGGCGCCCTAACGTGTTTTGTGTCGCGTCGTCAAATAGTCATATAACGTTTTATCAAGCGCAAACGTTTGTCGAGCGCAAATAAGCGTTCGTTAACTTAAGTAGTTTTTAATAAGTGGTAAGTCAACCTAATAAGTTGCTGTTTGTAACGCTTCCCATAACAAACGGTGCACGTCGATCGCTTCGTCCGCTGTTTGTCTGCAGCGGTGCCCAGCGCGCGCCATGTCGTCGGCTGCTGTGCCTTCGCAGTCTCCCGTTTTTTCTCACGAGACGCGTGTCGTGTATAACTGCAGAGAGAAAGCACACTATCTGAAAAGTGCACGAATTATTTTGACGTTACTAGAACGTGTTTGTAGTAGAACGTTAGTAGACGAAGTTATTCGCCAAAACACTTGCCTGTGACGGAATGATCTTCCCATATTCTGGCTCCTACGTTCGGTACCCACAGCTCGCCGTTCACGGTCGCTCGTTTGACGGCAACTGCCCATTCCGTTTGTGCGCTTCATTCATTGGAAAACGAAACATTTTTTTTTCCTTTCACGGAAGAGTTCGCGCACCCTAATGCCGAGCAGCCAACCATAATCACGTTGCAGAACCGTGTTTTTTTCGCGAACAGCTTTAAATCGCACTGTAAAACTGCTGACAAGGCTGAACGAAGCAACAGAAGCGCTAACCCTCGAACCGGAAGTCGCTAGCTGACGACATCGTCATTTTGCTATCCACCCATAGTAACGCCATAGTAAGCGTGGGAACAGGAGTCCTTATCCTGCCTACTAAGTGTGAAGAGGGGTTGCTGATCACTCCTAGTAGGCGTGATCGGTCGTGTGAGAGTGAAAATCTCGGTTATAACTAAGCGTGTAAAAATAACCGAAACGCACGCTGCGGTAAGCGTGGCTTTTTTTAGAGTGTATTTAACTTGACTGCGCGAGTAATTTACTTTTTTCCGTTACTCTTATTCTTGAAAGCATGGTGCTATTACCGCGTCGTACCCATGCGAATACCGTTATTTACGTTATTTCCTCGCGTAGGCTCATTAGCGCGTTTCTACGCACGCACATTTACCGCGCATTACCGTTCCCAAACTCAGCACCGGAGCTAGGCCGCGCTGATGAGTTTGACACGTTAGTTTTTGCATTCTCTTGCTGCCCAAGCACAAAGGCAACGCTTAAAGATGGTAACTCATGCTGTCCACGCTGTTGAAGTTAAATATACTTTAAGCGCTTCGCGTGGAAACTGAACGCAAAAAAAACTACAGCGCGTAGCAGACGAGCCTCGCTTCCTGCGCGCTTCGCGAGCGCGAAGAGCCCACGGGTCCTAAAGCCCCTCTCCGGAGCAGCAGCGACGCGGCGCGGCAGTTCCCAGAAAAAGGCCCTCGACGGAGCCGGTGCTTTGGACACTCCCCATTATTCTAGGTCATTATTCTAGTCATGGAGGAAGGAAAAAATGTCGCAGTTTCGCCCTAAGGGCGAAGCAATGCGAATGCGAAGCACACAGCAATGTCATACTAGAAGTAAGGTGAGCGGCTTGGTAGCATATGATTGTAGTAAACATGAGCTGATAAGTAAGCAGGTGTGCTGCGGTGTAAGTAGAACCGACATGAAGAGAGACTCGATGACCACGAGAAGGCGCGTGTGAAACGGTGGTTGATGATGAAGCGCTTCCGTGGGCAGCGCGCGTGCGAAGGGACACACCTGTAGCGCTGCACTGCCGATCCGGGCAGCATTACATGTGTAGCGTGCGTTGGAAAATGTGGCCCGACTATTACTAATGTAATTCAATGGGTAGATCCAGATCAAGTATTTCTGCTCTGTGTGGGAGCAAGTCCTATTTCCAATGGCAGAATGGGAGCGTGAGTTGTGTGTTCCAATGGCATTGGGACCAGCCGCCGATTCCGGATCGCTCTGTGGAGCAAAAATATCTGCTCCACCGAAATCGGCAGATTTCACCGAAGTCCGCGTGACGTATTTCCTTCACCCGCCTCTGCTTCCTGTCATGGTCGCCTGTTTCCGGTCGCGGGCAGTAGACATGGAAAACATGGACCGCATGGATGCTGCGACGCGCCGTGCGGTTTTGTTCATGCTACTAGATAGTGACAGC